>NC_138033.1:42101257-42130967 GCF_964106645.2 Podarcis pityusensis
TTTTGTTTTGTTTTTGCCTCAAATCTCTCTTTAACTACAATTTACCAGGATTAGAAGAATGTTTACTGAAACAGAAAGAGCAAGAAGAAAATGGCAGTAAGTTTAATTGTTCCAACCAATTACAAGCTAGATGTGACAATTCCTGAAAGTGGTATTTACAGCCAAAACTTCACATAATGGCAGATATAAGGCTACCAACAAAACAACATCCCTGAATTTCTTTCTCCCACCTTTTCCATTTAACTGGAGTTCACTCTACCCGTGAGATAACATAATCATGCCATGTTTCCCTAGCTTCCACTAGGGACACCCCGTTATTTGGTGTGGGGACAAAAAAATGCCTACTGTTATATCCACAGGGTAGAACCAGGGTAACTGTTTTTGGTGTCAGCCATGTGCCTGCTATTATGTGATGTTTGGTCCTCAATTTAGCTATTCTAGATGGAAAAACGGTAGTAAGATAGCAAGTTTTATAATAAGCTGCCATGAATGAAACAGTTCAGCAGTGTGGTCATAGCTCTTTCCTTTGAAAGGGAGGCAGAAAACCAACTGCCAAGAACATGCCATAGGACCATGACATTGCAACTGACCTCTGCAGACTACGATCTAGGCTACTTCTGATGTGCTTGCCCCATACAACTATTCATAAGCATCACCCTGAGAGGTTAAACTTCGATATGAATAAAAACCAAGGGGTGGGTGGCATGCATTTATATGTCTCTCTGTGAGAGTATACACATACACCTAACTGTGGATACACACAGAGAAAACACATGCCATTTTTAAGGCACTACTAAAGTAATTTAACACTGATCAACCTCCCCCTCCCCCCTCCCCCCCAGACAATAAAAACCTTCCATTAATTCAAGAAGGAAAGTTACATGAGCAGTGAAGTTTGCTGATGATGCCAAATTGTTCAGGGTAGTTTAAAAAAGAGGGAATTGTGAGGAGTTCCAAAAGTATCTCTCTTCTTCCTGTGTTCATAAGAAGGGATGGGTCAGTGCTATGGCGGGAAAGTGTCATGTTGAATTCCATGATGGAAGAAAGCTGGATATAAAGCTGGATATAAATCTGAGCAGGCTGAAAGCAGAGAGTAAAGTTACTGTAACTTCCGTCATAGAGCTTCAGTATGCTGATGATAACGTAGTGTGTGCATGCTCAGAGGATGACCTCCAAACCATCCTAAATATCTTTGCAGAAGCTTACGAAAGCTTGGCCTATCACTCAACATCCAAAAAACCAAAGTGCTGTACCAACAAGTACAAAATAGCCCCTCTGCAGTGCCATAAATCCAACTCAATGGTGTAACGTTGGAAAATGTTGATCACTTCTCCTACCTAGGCAGTTATCTTCCCACAAGGGCCAACACTGATGCCAAAATCCAGCATCGCCTGAGCTCTGTGAGTGCGGCTTTCTCCTGATTGAAGTGTAGAGTGTTTGAGGACCGGGACATTCACTGGGAAACCAAAATCCTTGTTTACAAAGCTATTGTACTACCAACCTTACTATATACTTGTGAAACATGGACCACTTATAAACGCCATCTCCAGCTCCTCAAAAGATTCCATCAATGGTGTCTCCGAAAAATTTTGCACATCACTTGGGAAGACAGGCGAACGAATATCAGTGTACTGGAAGAAGCAAAGATCACCAGTGTTGAAGCAATGATTCTTCAACATCAACTTCGTTGGACTGGTCATGTTGTGCGGATGCCTGATGATTGTCTTCCAAAGCAAGTACTCTATTCCAAACTTAAAAATAGAAAGCGTAATGCTGGTGGTCAACAAAAGAGTTTTAAAGACTGTCTCAATGCAAATCTTAAAAAGTAGTATAAACACTGACAACTGGGAAACATTGGCCTGCAAGCACTCCAGTTGGAGAACAGCCTTTACCAAAGGTGCCATGGGCTTTGAAGACACTCAAACTCAGGACACAAGGGAGAAACGTGCTAAGAGGAAGGCACGCTTGGCAAATCCACACCGTGATCAACTCCAACCCGGAAACCAATGTCCCCATTGTGGAGGGACGTGTAGATCCAGAACTGGCCTCCACAGTCACTTACGGACTCATTGTTAAAACTGTGTTTATGGAAGACAATCTTACTCGGCTACGAGTGATCGCCAAAGTAGATAAATGAATTAATAGCCAACCAAATACTCTATTCCCAAAAGTTCTTCAAAACTTTTCATTTTTCTTTTTTTTGTAGCTTGGTCTGAACATCTTGTAGGAGACAGTTTACCTGGATTAACTTTTGTTAAATGTTATTTACTGAAATGATTCCACAAACTGGCTTTGGTTGCCATAAAACCATTCAAAGCCTATCTGCCTTTGCTTTAGAGCCAACAGAGCACTGACTTTTGAAATGTTCCCAGCTTTTCATGCAATCTCTTTGCATAGGATTCCACCCCTACCCAAACACACAATCAAGATCAAACCAACAATGAAACTGGCAGCGGAGGGAGGATGCATTCAAGACTAACACCTAAGACAAGGACATACTGTTCATCCTGGCTACAGCTTTCCCACAGATACTAATCAGTGAGAAAAATAAAGTTGGACTGCAGGATCTGGTCTATAGTTAAATGCAGTACAACATAATTTTAATTTATACCATGGCTCTTTCTATGAGGTTTTTATTTTTACCAAGGCATTTAATAATGAAGCTTGGACTAGAGATAATTCTGCTCAGAGAGCTGAACTGTGCAAAGAAAGATAGAGAAAGAGAACAAAATCCCACATTAGTACCCAGGATAAACAGGCAACTCCTCCTTATTTGGCATGATTAATCAGAAATCAGCACCAGTCCCAGCCACAGCAAGACAATCCTTACAATTCTCTTTTCTCACAAAACCAAAGCTGCTCAGTGAAGTGTTCAGGTACTCGGTTACATTCAACACAAGCTAATTCACTTATCCTCAACAAGTGGGTTATTGATTTTTTAGCCTGTTTTCTGAGCAGCCTGGGGGCTCTCAGAGCTACAACAATAGCATCCTGCCTTTTATAAAAAGGGGAAAGGAATGCAGTGGAAAAATGTCCCTTTGCTCATCAGTAATTAGGATGACTTCATGTTTGCTTAGTTCTGTCAGTATATTCAGCACAGACATGGTTCATGAAGCTTCAGAACACCACTTCACCTTCCCTGAAGAACTTGACACTGGAAACTCAACTCCGCTACATTCTTCAACTGAGAACACAGATTATTGCACCATATCAAGATGAAAACTTCCACAGTTCTTATGAGTCATTTGTTGGCTGTAGTCTTCTCCCTGCTTAAAATATTAACCTTTTTAAAACAGATTTAAAGGCCACCAAAATACTCTCTACCATCCAAACCCTATACACCATATTAAACAAAAACATGATTAATCACTGAGAAACAGCAACTACAGACTCTGTAAATTAATTAAGAGTCAAAATTTATAGCAGTGACTAGAGTGCCAGTTTCAGACTGTGTAGACACAAGTTAAAACTGCCATTCAGCCATGGAGTTAACTGGGTGACAATGTAGAGGTCAGATGCATTGATGACAATTTTATCTGACCTCGTAGACAGGTGGCACTCAAGAAATGTCACCACAACTTCCATAATTTTAAAGCCTAGACCAATATACATAGTGGGTTTACTTTACCGATAGAAATGGATCTAGAAAATCTATTTCTTCCCAAAGCACCTGGATCTGCGACCACTCACTCCAGAACCTTGCTCAGTAAAGGGAAATTAGCAACTGGCTGGTAGTTAGTTAGGTTTTCCAAATCCAGGGAAGGTTTCTTAAGGAGTGGTTTTACCACTTCCTCCTTCAAACAGGCAGGGACCACCCCTTCTTGTAAAGAGGCACTGATCACCTCTCTGGTCCAGTAAACTGTAAGTTGCACAGTAAACTGCTTAGAGGTTTTCTTACAATCAAGTCATATATATAATTTTCATGAAATAAAATTAATCAAAACTAACAAATTATTCATAACTCTTAAAGGGAGAGGGTTTCACAGTATGGGTGCCACTGCAGAGAAGGCCCTATGAACTACAATGATCTACAATCCATCCCAGACAATGGCACTTTTCCCTTTACAGGTCTCAGGTATAGGGCCATTCTTGCTTGGAGACTAACTTAAAAATGCTCTTTACCAGCAACAACAGGCCACATAACAGAGACACAACTAGATGCCAACTCTGACCTCATATCTAATAAAGTCAGCTGCAACAGCAGAGGGTTTACCTGCTCATCTTCCATTGTGACATACATCATCATCTATCAGCAGTGAATGCCCTTCTGTGTCCCACTAATGACAAACTGGTCAGCCTCCATGGAAAATAATAAATGAACACAAGTCAGACATCTGAAAGGACAGACTTCAAAAGAGGCCATTTTAGCCTTACAGAATGCCGCTAGCCTTCAAGTAGCCATTCTGAATCAATGAAACATCAAAGGGAAACTCCAGCATAAAATCAGTTTATCAGGAAATTCATTTCTATCACCTGTGGTCTGAATTGAGATTATGGGTTTTAATTCTACTTCATATATGAAAGCTTACCTATGCCAGCGAGTTTCAGTGTTATCACCAACAGCACATTGTGAATTGCACCAATGGAACCATGTAAATGTTTTTATTTGTCACCATCTGTCCTTTATAAATATCACTTCCTTCTGACCTCACTCCTCCCTATGCCTACCTCCAGAACTGTGTATACAGTATGTCTTCCAGTATAGGCTCTGATGAAATGAACTCTTACACCACAAAGTCTTATGCCACAATAAATTAATCTTGAAGATACCACTATAACCAGCAGGGTAATTGTGAGAATAAAGCCAGTGGCAGGAAACAATACACTTCCCTAAACTCCTATGAGGGTGGGATAAAAATATAATAATAATTTATTAATAATTCTCAGCTTCTATCCTCATTGCTATGTACTTAGGATCTATTCTCTAACATTTTACACTGGGCTTGTGGCTGGTCACTCAAAGCTGTGGGTTTGATTTTTATGATGGAAACTCTTGAATGTTTGTGACTCAGACCCAAGTATAAGCTTTTGGGTCAAGGAATCCATATCACTTCTGCATTCTGTACAATACCTAGCAAGTGATAGGATGGATAATAGATTAAAGCACTTTATATAAAGCCTAGGTTACATGAACTAAGTTTATTGTTACATGAATTTATTCATAGCTATCAATGGATTTTATTAAACTAAATAAAAGAAGAAATGCACTCAGAAGAAATGCTCTGCAAATGAGTAAGTTACTTAAATCAATGGGTCTACTTTGAGCAGATCTAGTGTTGAATGTTCCTATGCACTAGGTATTTTTGCCCCATGGACCACAAGCAACAGTAGGTGGAAAGTGGGCATCACATGCCACTGGGTATGGCTAGAGCCAATGGTGGGTAGGGTCTGGGCTCACCTACACACACACTCTTGAGGAGGAGGAGATAAACCTTCTCTGTGTACCATTCTCTCAATCATGACTGCACTCCTCAGTCTAAGTTTGATTTATATGGAGACTAAGGTACAAGGGTGGGGGGAAGGATGACTTCCTGCACACATCTTTCTCCATTCCAATTGTGCTTCCTTCAAGCCAGCTAAAAAGATGTTTAGTGGCCTGAGGGAATATAGCTGCAATCAGGAAGTAAGTGAATGGCGAGTACCATCCCTGAGCACTTTTCTCCCCATGGCAACTGTGTTCTGAAGAGCCCACCTAATAGCCTGCATGATGGGTTGGGCACCAAAATTCAACAGCAAATAGAAGAAATTGGGAGGCAGTGGGAGTGTCTGCGACATCCATGCAAAGCACAATGAAGGCCTGTATGAAGCCTGTGGGTTGTCCATGTGTGCTATACACAATAGCTATGGTATTAAAAAATATGTATGCATAATAACAAATAAACTAGACCTAAGATTTTGTTTTGCTACTTTGTACAATATATATGTGCATATAATACTGGATTATCAGCCTTTTTTTAAAAAAAGACATTTTAAAAAGTGGTTTTGCAGTGAAAGGGACTGTTGTGCCAAAAGAGTGGGACATTTTCACGGGCATTCCCCATTTCATGTATAAAACAGATTGCTGCTAATGGCTTCTTTTACCTGCAGATGTCCTTGGGAGACCAGGATTATGTGCTTACCAGTAGGGCTGGTAATTATAGCAGGGGACAGAGGTAACAGGGTTAAGCATGACCAAATTTACTTAATTTGTAAGCAACTTCTTGAAAATTACAAGAATAAACGGACCTGATATTATGAGGCAGTAGCAGGCTCTGTGGCGCAGTTACCCAGCATTTTAAAAAGCTGCAGCGTTTCTTTCTTAAAAGTGTACAGTACATTTTAACCAGATTGTCAGCATTCTAATAAATGTGTTCTCTTCTGTTTCTAAGCCAGAAAGTGGTCATTTCTTCCAACGAATATGATGTCTGAAAATCAGTTCCTCCTATTATAGATTTCTCCCTCAGCTTGTAGAAAATCCATGATTCCCTAAACATTGGTCTTTGAAAGCACATTGACTAAAATCTTCATGCCTAATTCATGAAGTGTAGTCTGGAGATTAGTGGAGCTGGACATAGACCAGGAATACTTTATCATATTCTAATAAGCAGAGGCTGAAAATTGCATTTCTAAAGCTACAGTATTAAAGGGCGCACAGCAAAACATGACCCAAACATAACTCAGTAGTCCTACACTCCTCTGGAAAGGCTTTGATATTATAAAGTGTGCTGACAAAAAGAATAAACACTACTCAAAAGAATTTCATCGTAGTATTTTTTTTTTTTTTTTAAAGGAGAAAGAAAAACCCTGGGAAACACAACCTGCATATACATCAAAGCCCATGTTGTACGTTATTAAACTCATATAATGTGATCTCCACGGAACGATGCTTGGACTTGTATTGATTCTTTGAACACAGTGTGGAACATCATTGCAATAACATAAAATTAGGCATCTGAAGCAAATGTGACAGTAAAAAAGGCCAGTAAAAATAGTCGACAAGGCTAACACAACCGTTGCCATAAAAAATCTAAATGACATCATGTTGTATACTATAATAAAAGTGTGTGAAGATAAAACCTGCTGCATAAGTGACCTGAATGTTCTTTTGGCTCCTAGAGCTTTTGTTTCCTTTTAATAACGAGCTCATCATACATTCCTTCTCTCTTCTCACTGAGTACCCTTTCTTATCTCTATTCTACTCCTGGGGCAACTTTAGCATTAGCTGCTTCACTTCTGGCACTATCTGCACACAGTTATGTTGCAACTTAACTACTGTTTCCCGCTGGCTTCCCCCATTGCTGGCCTGCATCCCTGCCCCTGGCTAAGTGCTGTGGCTAAAGATTAGCCAGGAACACCCATTTGGTAGCCTTGAGAAAGCTAGTCTGCAAGCATGGTTTTGGGAGGGACAAAGCCAAGGCCTGTAAATAGGAAATAAATGAGGTCTAAGTGATTGGCAGGTACGTGTTCTGGAAGGCATCTGGATAATAGCCATGTCTTTCTAGAAAACATTTAAGGCTGTTAAAAGGAGTGCCTAGTGTGCTCGAGAGGTGAATAATTCAATAGATATACAGGGCAAATTATGACTTGCTCAAGATTAACTGAGTAAGGATTGGACCCAGATTTCCCATTTACAAAGACAGGGTACAACACTCCAACTCATGGTCTACATCTGCTAGCACTGGATACCTGCTTTCCTATCAACTACAAACATGCTGACATATAATTAATTGCTCTGCTCATATATCAAGCCGCAAAAAAACTGTTGCCACAGCAGCTGTCCATGAGACACCTATTATGGGGAAACTGGGGCTCAGCAAGGGAGTTCTGCTACTGATGCCAAGCTCAGTAGGGAGCTGTTAACCCAGCAAGGGCCCAACACACACTTAGCATGTACAAGGTCCTACATCCAGTCCCCAGCAAAGGTCCAGAGGAGACAGAGACTTACATACTCACAGTTGCCTCCTCCACTACTTGGTCATTTGCTGGGTCATTGTTTACAGATGGATTTTCTTCCTCCTCCCATGTAGACAACAACAATCTAGTGAAGCTGGTAGCAGCCAGTAAGGAAAGGGTCTGCCCAGTGGTAGCACCCTATCTGCAGAATTCCTTCCCCAGAGAGGCTTGCCTGGTAGCCACTTGGCTGTTCTTTTCGCACCAGGCAAAGTCCTTTCATTCTCATCACTTTTCTAAATTCCAACACCTTTAAACTGCTGATGATTTTTGTATTGAGCTGTTTGGAATTTTGATGTATTGTATTATATTATGATGAACTGCACTGGGAACAGTTGGTTGAATGGTGGTATACTAATGTTTAAAACAACAAATGAACAAAATTCACAATGAAATTTGGTGGCTGGAGTTATGTTCCAAAAGCAACACACTGTGTGGAAAGTCTTTTTTAAAAGGTAGCACAACAAATAAATACAATACAAACTTGGCTGTGATTTCAAAATGACAAGCTCTGGATCTGTCACAATGACAAAAACAACTTAAGTGCAGTGTACGAATTTATTTATTTTTTAAAGTGTCCTTACTTGATTCACAGAGCAATCTTCTCTGAATTTGATTTACCTACACTTGAAGGTGATAAAGCACAACATTCAAAATATAACTTATTACTGCCCTCCCAGTTTTCAATCCACATAATAAAGAGCTACCCTCTACCTCCAGCCAATCCTTATTTTCTTTTTCATTGTACCACTTAAATTATGTGCACTGTTCTTTGTACTCTACCATCCCAACTGGTCTGTTGCCTAGGTAAATGGTACTTAGCACAAAATACTGAAGTTTGGCTGCCTGACATAGGGTGAAAAATGTTGTACATCTTTGGTCACTTTGCAGGATCTGGAAGGACTGTACGAGAAGACTGTACAAGCTGATCAACTAAAGAGTATATTATCCAGATAATTGAACAGACATTTATATCCATCAAAGTTTGTTGAGTTGAGCACACCTCACACCTCACCTCACTTTTATTAGATGTCTTTCAAGTTTTACAGTAAATGCTCCTGGATTACTTCTTAAACTATGACATCTAGGTGAACCTATCACTTGACACAGGCAAGCTGAACCACTAATAAATAAGTCTCTCTTAATTTTTGACCATTTGAATGCAGTTCAGTGTCTGACCCACCAAGGGGAGCTGCAGATTTCTGTGGACAGCTCTTTGCTTTCATAAACCATGCAGAACAGGATGATGTGCCTGAGAAAAACAAGGTAATCTAGGTAGGACTGTGAGAAAGGCAAACAGGCTTCTTGATACTTGCAAGGATGATGCACAAGTCATATTGTTGTTATTACTTAATTAATATACGGCTTACTTGCCAAATGAGGAGAACAAACCTAGAAGGGAAGTGACAGAGTGTCAGGTCATCGGTCATCATGCTCCAGGGCAAGCCACATTGTTGATACTCCTATGCTCTAAGTTTCTATTCAACCTGTTTGATGCACTGTCTACACTGTAGGTTTCAAAAGATGCATTTATACTTGAAGCTTCAATGGAACCTCAAAATCTCAAGAGTGGCTGGGGAAACCCAGACAAATGAGCAGGGTATAAATTATTATTATTATTATTATTATTATTATTATTATTATTATTAAACAAAGGTTAAAATGTTCACTGATTAAGGTGATTAAAGTGCCACTACTTGAATTACATCTGCACCAAAATAACAAACAATAACCCAATGATGCAAACATCATACTGTGTCAGCTGCTGAAGCACCAGTAGGAGTTATAACTTTCTGTATACAGAGTTTATCCTGCTTTGGTAGATACCGTAGAATGTCTGCATTTTCATTATGAATTATCTGGGAGTTTTGATGTTCAACAATGTCAAAAGAACATTTGTGTGGAGAAGACACCCTAACTCTCTGGTATTCGGAGATGAGATGCTAGCCAGCTTTACTTCAGATAATATGTTTCATGTGAGGATTCAATTACAGCTATTCCAGGCTCTGCAGAAAGAATATTTAAAGTCTGCTTTGCCCTTGACTTTTATTCTGCATGTCAAAAGCATTTAACTCAAACTCCCTTGGATTACCAATACTGCATTAAGTTCATTGACTTCTGTACCAGATTATCCAGTACCAGAGGCACTAACATCACACACAGAGAGATATCAATGCTGTATCACAACAGCTGGGCTACACATATAGAAGTCCTGATGTTTCTCATTCCCACAGAAGTAAAGAAAACTCCCAAAACATTCACTGCAGGAAAGGCAAGCAAAGAGATTTTGAAGAAAATAAAACTCGCCTTTTGATCACTTCTGGTTTATGAAAGCAAAGAGCTGTCCACAGTAATCTGCAGCTCCCCTTGGTGGGTCAGATACTGAACTGCATTCAAGTAGTCAAAAATTAAAAGAGGCTTATTTACTTATTTATTTATTAGTGGTTCAGCTTGCTTTGAATAAGAGATAAATCATCCTGTGTTAAATGATTGTCTTACCTAGATGTCATAGTTCAACAAACAATATGTAATTCAGCAGCATTTATTCAAAGGAAAAACACATTTTTTTAAAGTACATAATGAACAATGGCTATGTTAAAATGCAATGGTAAAGGCAATGTTCTTGGTATACTAAACTATACTGTTCATGCAGGATTTTCTTTTCTTTTTAAAAGATTTACACATAATGAGAAACCAAGGTTCTTTGCTTAATATTTCAAACTGTGCATTAGCTACATGCTGGTGCGTGTAGATTTACTGCTTCTACAATGAGCTTTCTTTCTTTCTTTCTTTCTTTCTTTCTTTCTTTCTTTCACCACAATTCCAAGTCCACATTTAACACTATATTATCTCCTGCCTAGTTTGTTTGCTCATTTGGGCCAGAAGGGAAGCAAAGCATGACCAATTAGACTGTACAACCCAACTTTTAGGAGGGTGGCGGGTGGAAGGCAAGTTTACTTAGAGTAAACTTGTTGAATCTCCGGATTACTTTACAATTACTTTCATCAGCTCATTCAACCAAGGGCCATTTGTGTAGAGATAAATTCCATGTAAAAATAATACATTTGTTTCCCCATGATTATTTGCTTTAAACCTGCACTGATGCTTCCAAAATATGCACAATCACAGCTAAACCCTCTTATGTGGTTTTTACACACAGTGATAGTCTGTATCCATCTTTACAGGGTTGGTGTAAAGGCTACTTGTCAGAAGGCATGTAAAGTATTTTGAACACAATGCCCAAGCTAGAGTTACCGGTAATTCCTCGAGGTGACAGACTTCGCTTTCCCCTCTCACAGTTCAGTTCCTTTCTTGGCTTCCTAGTTGATCCAAACCAGAAAAGATATGGTTTGGCTGTAAGTTAGAACTGGAAGAACAGTCATTCAAACTGTGGTTCCTAGTTCTGGTGTACAAACCAGCTCTCTAAAGCCCTATAGAAATGCTAATTATTAATATAATATTTGAAGCAGTGCTGACTTAAACCTGGTTTTGTTTACCTCTCATTTTACATTGCCTTTTTTTGCCATGCATTGACTGCCAAAGGCCACTTTGCATAGTCTATTATAATCAATAGATTATGCACATAATATACTCCTGTAAATTCTATGCTTTTCTAGAATGCAAAAAAGTGGAAGATTTTGTGATGGTAACATGAACCAGTATACAGCCCTGCCATCAGCAAAACAACATTGTTCGGCCTTGGAGCCACAAGGACTCTGTGTAAAATTATGCCTGGTCCGCAAATGAAATATTTAAAACAATTTTTGATGCTGAAAGGTTCACCTGACATATTTGTCGATTTTCATGAAAGTCTGGACTGATTAGATTTTGAGGGTCAGTCACTGTAAGGTCATTTGAAGACCACATATTTTAATTTCAAATAAACTATGACAAACTTGATAAACTATAAAATAAAATAAATATATAAAATCAACATGCTCTAGCTTGGAAGGAGGGAAAACCTCAGTATTAAGTTTGGTTGTCAGCAGATAAGGTTTTGCTATTGCAAAAAATAATTTTTCTGACAAATAACCTTGAAGCAAAAGCCAAGACGCATAGACATTTACCAGTACAGCATTACAAACTCCTTCATGCCAGTTGCCAAAAACCATTCTCTTCAAAGGGTAGAAGAGAGTCGGGCATTGTTTTGGAAAGTATATACGGTAACTGAATATGTTTCACAAGTTTGCCAGAAAAATAAAATAAAAAATTGTAATATTACCTTATGAGATGAAAGCATCCAATATCAAAGCTGCCAACACCACACAGTTTTAAACCATGAAGACATTATAGTGGTCTGAAGGTAGTATAAAAGCTCAGTTAAAACAATCTTGGTCTTGGTGATTCCAGTTTAAGGCCTTGCCTTCATATTTAGTCACATGAACATTTACAGCCAAGTAAACTCTGAATTTCAGTAAGGCAATTTCCCCCTGCTACTGAAATTGCTGACATAAAGCCAATCTGATACAAAAGCCACATGGTGATGGTCCTTAATTGCCTCATTAACCTGGTAACAATCTAAATATTCAGATGACCATATTACACTTTATTCTCTATATAGCCAGTACCATCTTTACTCAGCCAATTTATCTAAAGGATATCCGCAGTATACATACACCATATTTTCACACATGTAGGGAGGGTATAAATATAAAAATTCATCGCAGGGTATTGATACAGCAAGAAAGAAAGTCCATATATTGCTTTTGACGTGTCTTGATCTTTTTTGGAGGAGGGGTGTTGTTAAATAATTATATTTTATTTTTCTTCCATTTCAGAGTTCATGAAAAAGTCTGCAGATCCCTAAAAGGTCAGAGAGGCCTCTAAATGCTGAAATGCATTCTGATATCAGAGGCCTCTGAGCTTGCCATGCCCTTCCTAATAAAGCTGGCTCTGTCTGCACCATTTCTGAATGGCTCCGTGGAGTTGTAGAATCAATGGATAAGACATATCCCATTGCGTTCCTGATGACATCAGGAGTACAGGGAAACTTCCCCACAGCTTACAGCACTCCATTCCTGTTACCTTTTATTGTACATATGATTTACAAAAAACAACAACAAAAACCTGACCTAAAAGTAAATGAATAAAATCAACCTCCACCTCATATTGTTTAAGGAGGTGGTGGTAGGTATGAAGGTCATATCCAGACCTACAGCCTCTATGATAACTGGATGTTCAGAAAACTGTACAGAGCCGCTTTCTATTTTGTGTTTTGCCCAGCTCGAATAGACACAGCTTTGTCACTGCACTTACTAAGCAATTTGCTGTGGATGGTTCAGAGAGTGAAAATGTCCTTCAAGATTGAGGACTCCTGTATCCTCATGTTGACATAAGCAGAAACACTCAAATGGCCTTGCAAATTCACAATTTACCAGTTTTTTAAAATGTATTAATTTCAGACATTTGGTTTATAATCTGTTAATAAATCAATTTTGAATGGATCCATTCTGAAACAGACTTAGGGCAGAGGGAATATATATCCATCACTAAAAGAAGTGGTTGTATGTCTATATTTTGACTTCAACAATATACTGGCAGATGAGGCGTTTGCAGCGGCCTGTGAGGGACTCGGAAGGATGTCTGGGGGCTGGGGCCGGGATATGATGGACTACGGAGGCGGCGGGGCCGGCATGTCCGGAGGGGGCGGCCGGGGAGGCAGGAGCGGCGGCGGCGGCCGCATCTACGTGGGCAACCTGCCGGCCGACGTGCGCGAGAAGGACCTGGAGGAGCTTTTCTACAAGTACGGCCGCACCCGCGACATTGAGCTGAAGAGCAAGCGCGGGCTCGCCCCCTTCGCCTTCGTCCGCTTCGAGGACCCCCGAGATGCAGAAGATGCAGTTTATGGGAGGAATGGCTATGATTATGGTCACTGTTGCCTACGCGTTGAGTTTCCCAAACCTTCCAGAGGACGGGGTGGAGGCTTTGGTGGGGGGCCTCGTGGGAGGAATGGCCCTCCTTCACGGCGTTCCAAATTCCAAGTCCTTGTTTCAGGGTGAAACATCCTATATCAGAGTTTGTCCTGAAAGAAGCATCAGCTATGGCTACTCGCGCTCCCGTTCTGGTTCAAGGAGTCGCGATTCTCCATACCAAAGCAGGGGATCACCACGCTACTCTTCTCCCTTCAGGCCATACTGATTGCACCCAACAGGGACTTCTAAAAATGTGAACTGAGCTCTTTATTTCTGCTCAGAGTTTACATTCCAAAATGGATGGATATAGTCTTTCGTAGGAAGCCTTGTCCCCCCCCCACCCTTTCTTATTCAATAAAATCTTTTTTTATGACTTACAGTTTTTACTAGGGAAGTGTCGGTAATGAAATACTATAAAACATTGCCACTTGAACTTCTTTTGTTTGGAAAATGTACATTGTTTTTGTTTCTCCTTCTGAACGAAGGGATATGAGCTTGAGAACTAGTATGCGTTAATGGTTGTCTGCAGGAAGGTGCTGTAAAGCAGTGGAGCAACCTGTATGGCTCAGCCTGTCGTGTTGTTTTGAAATATACTTAAATGTTTCTGTAACTCAAAAAAAACAAAAACAAAAACAAAAAAATATATACTGGCAGATGTAGATACCTATCTGCACCTATACACATTAAAATCACAAAAATAGTCTGCAGAAGAATTTGTCAAGTGTACAAGGAGCATAGAAACCACTGTTATAACATACTTCAAGATTACTTTCAAATACATAGTATATTGAAGCCCCTTTAAAAAATTCATACAGCAGTATCTTTCCAGGGAACTATAAGAAGGAAACTGTCAGACAACATTCTCAATCCAATATTATATTGTGCTTCAAGACAAAATTTCCATATATTCCAGATTTTTTAAGTCTCATAAATAAATGATAACCCATTGCAGACACTTGGGGGAGGGGGAGACCATGAAAATAATTTTATGTTTGCATTTTCTTTCTTTTTAATATTAATGTGTAGCACAAACAGAAAAGCAACACAAAAAAAGGTTTACAAAAGATACCACTTTAAATTGATTTTTAACATGTTGTAACCTCTAAAAAAATTGCATCTCTAGGAATCTTAATTTGACAATGAGAAAATATTACATACTGGTCACTGAAGCATATTGCTTTTGATCGTATTATTTCTCAGAGAAACACAGAACAAAAATCATGTTAAAATATTTACAAGGATTATAAAGAGCAAAACAAAACTTCAAGGATAATGTCAAACTGATCCTGAGAAACTGTGTGTGAATACTTTAACAATGCAATAAAAATAATTACATAAATACATAAATATTAGCATCAAGTATTTGGAATTACACAGCAAAATTGGAAAGAGTTTATTAAAAACCTTTAAACCTCTAAACATTGAAGATTACATGTTCCCACATGTACCTACATTCTGATCAACAACAAAGACCTGCTCTGATCAACATCAGAGGCTTTTTTTGCACAAGAGGACTTTCACTCATGGTACATCAATGGTGGAACTAGCACTAGGTACAGACCTCTCTTCGAAGGACTGCCAGATGACAATCTTTTATCTACAGGAGTCATCTATTTGAAGGGTTATCCAGTACAACTCCAGTTTAAAGTTAAAGAACCATAAGGAGAAGGATCAGGAGGGGACCTGGAGTTGCCCACCAGCAGTTACCTCCTGGATAGCAGATCTTCTTACATGTTCTCTTTGTGTGTACATTTAAGTACAACTAACATATGTGAATTATTTCATTCTGGCCCAATATTTTCCACCACCTCATGCTGAATATGTACGTGGCAGACTGGCCATTGGGAGTATGTGCACCAAGGGTGACTTTCTCTATGAAGAAATCACCATATGAACAATCTGACCATACAGCAAATCTGCAAAACTGATGGATTTGTCAGGCAAGCTGATGGGAAATGCCAGTGTAGATTCAAATCACAACCAGTTTTTAATTGTATGAAACCCGCACACTATTGGGATACATGTCGTACTTATACAGTGGTTTTACTCCAATTGCCTACAACAACTACCAGGCCTAGCAGCCTCAGCTCACACAAGTGTGCCAGCAGGGACTGATTGAACTTGAGGTCCAAAACATTTGAAGGGTACTATGCTGAACAAATAAGAATTCACACTCTTATACAAAATATGAGCAGACCCTAATGAGGCTGGACAGCTGAAAAATGCTACTCACATTAAACTGTACAACATAGGGGATTAATCCTGCAAATTTATCCCACATCTGAAAAGACACCCTGTCAAACTGAGTGGTAGATGTGACTGGCACTCAGCTGTCCCATAAACCGGAGAACCTTCCTCAGAGCAGTGCAGTGCAATTTATTGGACAACTCACTCATTCCAACACAGCATTTTCCAGAAAATATCAAATGTCATTGAACTGTATTCTGAGAAGCAAACCTCTCTGAGTTTTATACGGAGAATCCTTAATGAAAAGGCTGCTTATTATGCATCTCTTCTGCATAAAGTGGGCAAACACAGTAAAGAGCAACATCATCAAAGCACTCCTCTAATATGAATCTTCAGATAAGAACAAAAATATTACCAATGGCATGAATATCTTGAATATCTTTGTAAACCAGCAATGTCCTTTTAGCCAAGTGTTCATACAACTCTCTCTCTCTCTCTCTCTCTCTCTCTCTCTCTCTCTCTGTAGTTTTGAAGATGCTCAAAGAAGCAGAAGGGAGGGGGAGCTGTGCTTTTTAAAAAGGAAGCTCACACTAATGAAATAATATAGATATTGCAGGAAGTGCTAATTTTCCTGCTCACTGGAAGTTTAATCAAAATTGTAATAGCTAGTCTATAGCTATAATTAATCAAAGGCAGTTTGGAGAACAAATCCTTTTTATGTGTCAATTCTCAAAATCTGGCCAAAAAAAAAAGTTTTATTGAAATTGCTTCATTTTATAGTCATTCTACTTACAAAAGAAATTGGCAGTATATAATCACAAGTGAGTCTCATTCTCTTTAACCCAATATAGAAGAATAGCCATTATTCAGACTGTGGCTGAAAAATCTAAATTGCCCAAAGCACACTTTATCTATTTTGAGATATTTGTAGCACAAATAATGAACATTCATGGATGCAGCATTGTGGGAACTGGTTCTGGTCCCCAGTCTACATGTGTTCATCTAAATGTCTGAAAAGACACTCATCAAGCCTACTTAAGATATCAACTGCATGAAGAGAGCAACTTTCAAAGGGACTTCATGGACATGATTGTGAGGTGGAGAGCCTGATCTACATGTAAAGGTTCCATTTTTTATTTAAAAAAATTCTGACTGTCTGAGGTTCTATATTATGCATGGAGTATCCATATATAGGACAAGCTTTCTGCTTCAAAAGTTATGCCCAACATGGTGACAGAAACAGTGGGAGTAGAAGAACGCATACAACTCTGGTGCATTGTTAAACAAACAGTCCTGCAGCCCCTTTCACATGAACAATGCTGGAAGAGAGCACTATTTGTATATTCTTGAACACAGGAAAGTAGGGAAAGACTTTCCTGTTCCTGTCAAACAACTGAAACCCCCCTAGGTCAGGGGTAGGGAATCTGTCACCTTCCAGGTTTTGTTGAACTACAGCTTCCATCTTCCCTGGCCAATAGGAATGCTAGCTGGGGCTGATGGACCTTTGATTTCAACAACACCTGGAGGTCCACAGGTTCCCCATCTCAAGAGACTCCGCTTTGGTTGTAAATGATGCCAGATTTAGGACATAGTCTGAGGGCACATGATGTAGCCACTTGTTGCAAAGCTGGTCTGGGTCTGGTCACTGGTGGAGGAAGAGGAGTGCGGGGGGAGCACACCGCCCCCGGCAGCGCAATCCCGGTAGGGTGCCATCGCGGCTCCCCCTCACCTGTGCTGGGCGCCACATCCCCAAGATGCGCACCAGCCCCACCCCCGTCTGCTCTCTGCCCCCCGGTGCTGGAGCATGAAGCTCTGCCATTGGGTCTGGTCAGTGATGCTGCTTTGAGGCTCAATCATGAGGTTCAGGATGGCCCTTCAGAAGCCCCATGAAAACATAGATTACAACTGATTCCATCTATGTAGTTTGGCTGCCTAAGAATGAAAGCAGAATATGAGCATGGGCTGTCAAGAATAATGGCACAGAAACAGTAATTTAACTCTCATAAATATATTTCTACCCAAGTTACAAGTTGTAAACAAGATTTGGAAGTCTCATCAGTCAAACTACTGTACACAGGATCATCTCTCTGACAGCTGTGCTGGTGTCATTCATCTGTTTACCTACTTAGCCAAGAAAGAAGAAGCCTTCAGATGTAAATGATGACAATACCAGTGATCTTTTGTCCTGCCCACAGGTGGCCTTTAAAACCTCTTAACACAAGCAGAATGCCAGGTCTGGGACAAATTTTATTGCAATATTTAATACAGTGGCATTTACCTCAGGGATTTAAAAATAAAAAGAAGAACAAACTGCAGAATTACAGATTCCCACCTTCCAATTTCTTACCCTCACCATTTGGTTTCACTTACTTCAATGGTATTTCAGTACGTACATAAAATGTTTTGAAGACAGCAGACAACACAGTAGCATATCCCACATGTAGCAAATTGCTATTCTATGTATGAGTTTGGATACTGTAAGGTAACAAGGAAGGTGTTAAATGCAGGCACTAGAGGAGATAGAATGGCAATCAAATAAGGTTACCAAGTAACACTTTATTATATGGGAGCTGTTCTTAAGAAGCCAAACAATTTCCTAAGCTTTTATCATGTGATTTTTGTGTTCTTTAGAAGTGTGGCTTGATGATCACTTCAAGTGTCTTATTATATAACCATCTGGCCATGAGCATTAATAGGCACTCTAGAAATATACAAACAGTTTAGAATTGCTCTGTCCCCAAAGTATTACAGCATATTCTAATGTACAGTGATGTTTGAAAATAAGGCAAAGATTAATAACCTTTTTGAGTACATGCTACCATATGTAGGATTTAATGTAGGAAAGTGCATTTTCCCTTTATACACCGAGACCAAAAGGGGGGGGGGGAAGAGGAGGGGATATTTTGTTACTTTGTATTTCTTAGATAGAAGATGAGCTGATGAATCTCTCTATGCCACAAAAAGCTTCAGCTTCACAACTTAGACAGTCAGTAATATTTTTTTAACTGGAAATGCTTGAGAAAGTGTGGCCTAAAATGAAAGAAATTACAACCATATGGCAAAATTTGGAGGAAGCCCATTTCACCTATGCTCATGTAGCAGGAGCAGTGATTGATGGATCCTCTCTGCTGTGCCCAATTTGGATCAACTTCTATTCATCTGGGGCCACTCACTGGCTTCTTAAATTAATCCTATCTTTTAAAAGGACCCATCCTGAAACTGAGAATTTTATTGGTGATGGATGTTGTGCTCACACTGAGGGCCAATTATCCTTTCAGACCTAGGCACTGGGGGGGGGGGGCTGGGTGCTCCAGCCCTCAGAACATACCCCATGAAGGGGCCGGGCACCCACAAATGTTTGCGCCAGGAGTGTGCACACCTGACATCAGCACACCCACCAGTGCGTGCATCCAACCTCAGCATGCCTGATGACATACGAGTGTAACGTCAGACCCACACGGTATGTACAGCCCCGGGCACCCATGGTCCTGGGGCCAAGCCAGCATGTCTACTATCAGAGAACACAAGAGTCATGCATTTTTTTTTCCACCCAGTATGAAACTTTTCAAATTCAATATAAAGAGGTGCAACACAATTCTTCCAGTATTTGAGATCAATAGCGCTATACAAAAATTATGCAGTATATCTGAATAATGAATACATAAGGAAGCCACCATTGTGCCTGTATCTCAGCAGATGTACAGGAGCTTCATTATGTACAATAAATAATTCATTGTGGATTATTTGCTCAGCTTTAGGTGCAGGTTAAAGATCCTAATACCCAAGCCAAAGCATAATAAAGACAGTTATTCCCTATACTACGTGAAACAGAGTTAAGACAAGCATTGCCAAAGTGATTTATAAAATTATACTTCTGAATTTAAAATTACAATTTCTTTCCCCAGGTAATCACACTGATTACCCAAATGCTTTCAGAAATAATGTGGTCAGTGTATGTCTTTTTAGAAAGATTTTTATTTTTTTATTTGAAATATTTCTTATCCACTGTTCATTGAAACAGATAATCCCAAAGGAGGATACAATGCTTAAGAAAAAAACAATACAGTGTGCTATACGCAACTAAAATGAATGAACTAAAGTTAGTCATGTCCAATAATTTCCGATTGAGAGAGAGCGCCTTTGGGAGTAAGGATGGGATATAAGCAGAATAAAAAACTTTTTTTCCCCCAGTTGGTGAAGAACCAGTTGGTTAGGGTTGCCATATTTCAAAAAGTAAAAACCAGGACACCTTGAAAGTTGTTGACCCCAAAATTGTTGAGGTGTTGTTTTTTTAAGAAACCACCAAAAATTGTTTAGCCTTTTTTAGACAACCCCCAAAGTTACTGAGTTGTGGAGGGAGCTTTTTAAAACATGATTTAAACCCTGCTGCCAGTTTTCCAGGACATTTTCCCAATTCCAAAAAATAATCCAGGATGCCATTTTCGGAATTCCAGGATGTGTCCTGGAAAATCAGGACATATGGCAGCCCTACAGTTGGTGACGGACACCAATGCTGCAGCCACATGTGCTAAAATCAGCAACCTCCAAGTTAGTAATCAGATACTATGCATGTGGCTAAAAAGGGGTGGAAAGGGTGCCAAGTTTTGGAGAAAATGACTGACAATCCCACACACCATTAATTCAAATGGATTTTGAGTATGCACAATTTTGGCTTTAGACACAATTCCCGGAGCTCCTGCCATTCAGAGTAGACATCGGAGTAGACAATATTGAACTAAATTGTCTCACCAGGCATAAGGCAGTTTCTTATAGTCTTCTTTTTTACACACAGACTGATTAAGAGTTTTGTGGGCCTCAAAAGCTTCCATATCACTTCATGCACACTGCTCATCTCTGTAGTTTACATACTAAGGAACAACATGGCCATAAATTTTAATATCATACCATTTAACATTTTATAGATAGAAATCAGAACACACTTGCAAACCCTATTTTTATAAAAAGGATCACTGTCTTGAGTGCACACAAATACACATTTGCTATATTCAGCCTTTCACATATCCTTGAGCAATATGCATTGTAACAGTACACATCACCAGTTCCATGTAGGATGCTGAGCCTGTTAAAACTGCAGTGTGAAAAGTATAGTTCTATAATGTAAGCATTTCAAAACATACCATAGTGGTTGCAGTGTGTGTAATAGGAGGCTGTACATTGCGTGGTGTCTTACTGTTCATGTGCATGTATAGTTTTATGATGGTTTTAATTTCTGCACTACTCTTCGATAATTTGATATGAATTACCTTTCAGTTAAAAAGTAAATATTAAATGCAAATAATAATAATAATTACAACAGTAATATGCACTACAGACAACCTGTATCTACTGTCCCAACCTTTAACTGCTAAAAAATACTTGTAGCAGAGGAGCTAAACCTTAAACGTGTAGAAGCTCAAATGAACAAAATTTTAACAGGGCATCTTCAAAAGGAAAAACAAAAACAGGGAAGGTGTTTCTTTCAGATAGGTATCATGGCAGGTAGAAGTTAGGTGTTGGACTAGACCTGGGACACTAGGTTTAAATTCCCACTTGGTTATAAAGCTCACTGGGTGTTTTGGGAACAGCCACCAGTTCTTAACTAATCTATCCCATTGGGTTGTTATGAGGATAATATGGAACAGCAGGGCCAAGAAGAGCGCCCTCAGCTAAATGGAAGAAAAGTGGGATATAAATGCAACAACAACAACAGAAGTGCCTGAGACTCTCCAAAGCCACTATCACATCAGAGTGGACAATATTAAACAAGATGGACAAATATTTTGACCTGGTATAAGGCAGCTGCCTATGTATGTGGTATCATTTCTAATAGCCTTCTCAAACTTGCTGCCCTCAAGATGATTAATAGTATGTATTTGATATTACTGAAGCGTCATCACAAAATTTAAGTAATAGTACTCTTTAAAAGTAAAGACACAAAACATGGCAAAACTAGAATTCCCTGCCACATATATTCTCCCTTGAAACATAAAGCTAAAAATAATGTGAAAACATAGAGGCTGGATTAATATCCTTTTCACCCCCACCCTCACCCCCACTTTATGCTTGAGGTCAGTAAGATGAATGTGCTAGAGGCTTTTCTGTCCATTTCTGCTATAATTTCACACACTAGGAGCCAAATTCTGTTCTCCAAGATGCACAAACAACTCTCCTAGGAATCTAGGCAAGTTGCAAGCCAGCATCTGAGAGCAGAGTGTGGCCCTAAGTCATTAGTTAGAACTTTCTGCTAAAAGACTACGGAGAATAAGGGGCTTCAGAGGACAATAAGGATCAAACCACTGATGCTTACTCTGAGAATTGCTCGCACAAGAGACATTGAGGAATCATCAGAAATGCAAAGCTTCCGTTTTTAATTTTTAAAAGGGGACAGGGAAAAGATAAACAATAAAGATTGCTTACCACTTAAATGTTTTGTAAATGAAACATGACAAAAGCAGAGGCACTGTTCAATCAAAAACATGTTTTCAAGCTGAAGGGAAAAGAAACCTTTGCAGAGTGTGTTATACTATATGAACAATTAAATGGTGAAAAGAAAACAGCTTGAGTACAGTGGGAAATTTCAGAACTCTGAGGAAGTTACCGGTATGTTGCAGATTCCAACAGAATACAGCTTTTGAAGGAAAAAGATGCTTAGCCTTACTTTTAAGAGGTTAAGTTTGACATATTTCCTCCATGGCCTGTTTTTAAATATAACACTTTATTCTTTTTTTAAGTGGTAACAAAAACAGAGATAGTGACATGACAAATTTACATGTACACAATGAAACTGCAAATTATAGGCAAACTGCCAGTTTCAATAGCTGTCTATCTTTAGTGCCCAGAAAAAGCACGCAATAATTGGCTGGATCTGCACACAGAAAGGCTCTTTTACACCTCATGTAAAAGGGGATCTGAATCCAAATAAGGCCTTCTGGTTGTTCAGTAGTCTGCATGCTCTCTGGTGTGAGCTTGATAACTGGCTGAGCGAACAAACATCTTCACTTGTGAGCCACAGGGATAAAGGACCAGTTGAGCTGCCCTGGAAAGCAAGTTCCAAAGGAGTGGCACCACCACAAAAAAGGCCCTATCCCAGCATGCAGTGACTCTCAGAAGAGCCTTTGATGAGGATTTTAATACCTGGGCAGGTATTAAGAGATGCTGTTTAAGTATTGAAGAATGCAACTCTTAGGTATTCAGCAAGGGCTGTGGCTAAGTAGTACAGCATTTGTTTTGCATGCAGAAGGTCCAAAGTTCAGCCCTCAGCTTCTCCAGGTAGGGATGGTAGCATAAAACCCTGGAGAGCCACTGCCAGTCAGTGTAAACAATACTGAACATGATGGACCTGTGGAGTGATCTAGTACTAGGCAGCTTTCTATGCTTCTATGTCACCTGAATATTTTTCAGTTCTCAACATTTTCTAACTCCAAAGTAACTCCATTTATGTCATTAGGTTTAATCTGGAGCCAGGATTCCATCACTTGAATGGAAATTATGTAAATATGTATTCCTGTAGTATTCTTCTAAATTTTGTTAAGAGCTTCTAACCATTTAGTTCTCCTGTACCTACCTCTCTCTGGACCTTTGCCAAATACTTCGTGTAGGATTCTTGATCATGCTATCTGTAGCAATCTCTATTCTTTCTAATCAGATTTGAATAAAAACAAGAAACCTTACTAAGCACTTCATTCATTTCAATGGTCGAGATTAAAATAAATGGAGGTTGTACAACAGAAGTGCTTGGGGTATTGCAACTCTAGTCTGGTCGTGTAGAGAAGTGCCACCACAGGCAAGAAGAATCCAGAGACAAATGATGTGCCTATGAAGTGGAATCAGAATGTTCCTTCTTAGAAATTCCCTCATCACCCAAGGTACACTGACCCTAAAAGGAACTTTGCACTTTGCCAGTTGCAGTGATAAAAAATCTCTTTTTGCTTTGGCTATGGCTTGACAGTGAACCATATGTTACTAGCAAACTGACATCTTGCCCCCCCCCCCTTTTCTTCCCAAACAGAAAAAAAGCATCCTGTTTATTTCGAAACTATATCTGTTGCACGATAGGCTGGCATTTGCTGTTAAAGCAGAAAATTACAAGGAGGGCTTAATTGACCCTCTTGTGTCTTTGAAAAATCCTGTCTGTTGTCTCTAATTGACCCTCTAGATACCTTTATGGAACAATGAATGAATCCTCCGTAAATAATGGACGGTCATGATTAATAGCCATGGTTAGGTTGGACCTCTGGTTCACGGCGCTGGGTTACAGTTACTTCTTGAAAAACAAAACAAAACAAACCCCAAGTAGCCCAGCTTGCTGTCCTTCATAAGCAAGAGTGTAATTCCAAAGAGAAAACAGCCCATAGTGAGTAGTTACAGGAGGGAACTGAAGCCATATATTGCAAATATGGTAATAAGCGCATACTGAAAAGAGTCTTCAACAGCCAGTGTTTTCTCTCTTGTGTCATTTGGAAGCAAAGAGAGGAGGGGGACTATCATACTTGTATAGATTTTGTTTAGAAAATAAACCCAAGGATTCACAAAAGACAGTCTATTAACAAATTTCAAATGGTTTTAATTTCTAGTGTGTTTTATTCTAAAGACTTATCACTATAACTTACAATATAGGTTAATATAGCCATTTTTTAAAAATGGACAATATAGAACTCCTAGAGCTACTAAAAAACCTCCTAACACATCCGATCATCTGTGTAGTCTCAGCCACAAAAATCTAGCCCAAATAATAAAACTTTTCCTTCTATAAGATGTCTGAGCTTTGAGTTTGCCAGGAGAACAACATTCTACAAACATGAAACGCCTGCTCACTATTCATCCCCTTGCTGTTCAAATCTATTTTGTATGAGCAACTATGTTCCATTATGTGAGGGTCAAGCTGTTTGGGAATTTTAAATTTTGGGATTTTAAGGTCAAATGGCCTGCCTGGGTGGGCAGGTCCAGCCTTGGGCATGAGAGTATTTGCTTGCATAGGGAGATAACGCAATCAACAATGCAATGGCCTTTTTACACAAGGTAGCACACACAGAATCAAAGGTTCCTGATTCAAATACCATAAAGCTCCTCCTGATGTTTCTCATATGAACTAGTATCCATTGCATTTAGTGCTTACTGTCTTTCTTCTTTGGCTCTTGCAAATCTTTATATTTGGCCTTAGATACACCAGCATGCAGGCAGCAGCAAAATTGGATAAACAGCCCCCCCCCCCCCCCAAGTTAATGTAATTCTAATAACTAGACAGCTGAATTGAAAATCAGATTACCCATTTAACTAAACATTAGGTGTGATATCTAATGGTAGTTCAGAGTAGACTAATTGAAATCAATGGAATTAAGATGCACTGGTGATTTCTCTAACAACCTTCAAAATTTCAAATGGTGTAGATTTTGGCATCAACTTCTCGCCTTCCTGTCTTCTCAAAGCAGAGTAAGATATATTTGCAATGCAACAGAAGTATCTTAAAGAATTTTGCTCTAATTTGCAGCTCAGGCTTTCTCAAGTCCTAAAAATAAAAAAGTACTGGGTACTGTTTATTAATTACTGCAATATTAAGTTTCAGCGTAATGTAAATCCGTATGTCTGTAAATATTATCTTTAAACATACTCTTGTTTTGTTTTTATTTATACATCTTTTCATATAACTTTTAATTTTGCGTACTTATATTTTAATGCTTTTATACAGGGATAGCCAACATGGTGCCCTCCAGATGTTTTGGACTACAATTTCCATCTCCCCTGGCCATTGCCTATGCTAGCTATGGCTTATGGGAGTTGCAATCCACAACTTCTGGAGGACACCTTGTTGCTACCCCTGCTTTAATATAAACAAAAAAGTGCCAAAATTCAGCTTGCAAGATCAGATAGTTAATGAACTTACAAAATAACTTAGATGAGTATACTTTGCAAGCAGTTCTGCTTGGTATCAGCAGACAACATTATAAAATCAGAAAGGGTATACATATGCTACCATGTTGGCATAAGAAAAGCACACGTGCTCACATTTAGCAAAGTGAAATCATGGTAAATCACACACTACCAACAGGTGAAGGATGTTGTCACACATTAGTAGGGGCCTACCAGTCGCTTTTCAGATTGTGCATTACTGTACACAAATGCACACAGGAAAGTTAATTTTCTTGCACGGCTAACAGTAAATATTGGATGTGGATTTATGTTATAATAAACAGCATTGACGTATAAATAGAACAGCACTACTGAATGTAAACTCATCTCAGAATTCTTACTCATTATGATTCAGGTGCAAAATAAGATGCAGATGCTGAGATGGGGGAGGAGTTCCTTTATGGAGGCAGATGGAGCCTATAAATCACATTATGCTTTACAGTGGGAAGTTGTTAGTCTAAATCCTAGAAAACTATTACCTTTCTGTGTGACTGAAGCTAAATTAATATGGCTTTAAACAAAGGTAGCATTTGCACAGAGCTTTATCATCAGGAAGTGATGGGGATTGACTTGCCAGCTGCTTCTTTCACTTACACACATTAAAAAATAATGTAAAGTTATTTACAGGTCTGGGTCCAGAGATTGTTCTTTATCTCCATCGAATATATCAACACATATACATATTATACTTTACTTTAACCTCTACCCTCTTGAGGAAAAGATTAAATTGCAATGCTGAGAAACTTTATACATTTGAAAATCAGATAGAGTTATTGGCATGATATACAATCTGATCTCACAGAATTTCCTTCCGATAAATGTTCCACACACTGTATAACCTATTTGACTACTGGCAGAGATACTCATAGCACCACATCAAAGGAAGAGGAGTTATGAAAAGTGTCCCCTGAAAGTCAAACTGTATATAAGGAGTTAAATGCAACAATGCAAACTGTCTTTTAAACAGGCCTTCAAAGTAATTTCCAATCTCCTGTCACCTGAGCTCTAAATGGCTTCTGAACCTGAAATAGCTACAGTCACAGAGTCTCCCCAGCACGCCCACCCAATGCAAGCAAAGGTGTATTTGCTGGATAATGGATTGTCTGCTCTGTGTCCCAGTGATATTGGTATGAGGTTCAGTATAAATGTCTAACAATACATTTACATAGCACATATGTGTAGTTCTGCAACAGTCCAACACTAGGAACAATAAAGGCATATTAAATATGATGAAAAGAACATAAAACTCTGAGCCTGTTCATTAAGGAAGAAGTCTAACATGTAAGAAGAATCTTGGGTTGACAATAACAAACTTTTACTTTAAATTTTTCATTTTAGGCTTCTGGTGCCTGTCTTAATGGAAGCAGCCCCCAAGATTCTGCCTGTCTTAATGGAAGCAGCCCCCACAACAGCGGGGAATCATTGGCGAATGAAAAACAAGGATGACAGAGAGTCAATCATCCTTGCAAATTCCCCCCAGGGTTGGGAAAATTGGCTTCACTCACAGTTCGTCTCGGTACCTGGCTCCCCCTCTGGCATGGAATGTGGGAGGCAGGGGGGTGCTGAGTACAAAAGTGCTTCGCCTGGTGAAAACCCTCCTACACTGCCATTAAGAAGCAGAAGTTCTCCATTTAATTTAATTTTCAGTTGACATTAAAGTACCAGTGCATGAGGGTGCATGAGGGTTGCAGCAACATACTGCATATAAGCTACATTGATCAAAGGTTTGAATTGAGATAAGTTTTTATTCGGCATGAGATTTGGTTGGGGAGAGGGAAGACCATGGTTTGTTTATTCTAAGTTTCTTTTATATATTTATGATTTGACAACTCTCTCCGGAATACAAGACCAAAATATATTTACAAGTGAGGAAGGGACGTTGGCGTAATATTGATATTAACAAGCAAAAATTGAAACTTTGTGTGATCTGAAATGAAGAACGGAGGGAGAGGGGAAGCTCAAGTATGACTCTTGAAAAGACGGAATGATTCCCCTCACCTCTGTTTAAAAGCAACAGATAATGGAAAGAGACTGAGATTTGTTTGTGCTACTCAAAAGCCTTAATTCAAGAAAATCAGAATCATAAGAGAGGTATTGCCCAGTCTTTTCAGCTTCTTTCATTTTTGTCTCCCTGTTCTCACAACATAGTAAGTTGGGGGAAAAGAAGGAAGAGGTGGAGAAAAGGTACGCAGTTGAAAAGACTGATGATGGTGAAGAGGACCTATCCCAGTCAGCATTGCTTTGGACAATTAAAAACCTGGATTTTTCCAGAAAGGTTTGGAAACACAGCCCTAAATCACTAATTCAATAATTTGTAGTGATTAAATAATGTTCAGAATCAGACCGTTCTAAGAAGAAATTTCCATAGTTAGGAGCTTCTGGGATAATTACAAGCCAAGCCCAAACTCTGTCAACACTCAGGATGAAGCAGGCCTCCACTTCTACAATATCCATCCCTTCACTTTCTTGCTGAAACTAACATGGCAGCAATGTAGCAGCAATGATACCAATAAGAAGAGTTATTGCTTTCAGTCAGGTGCTGGGGAAGTACCAAGCAATGATGTTTAGCTAGTTGGGACAACCCACCTGTCAAACAGAAATACATTTGGTGATTAACAGGCAGGTCATCTCATGTACCTGCCAAAGCTGACCCACTGAGTTCTGAACACATACAGAACAGAGTTCTGAACAGATTCATCATACTGGACCAAAAATGTTCCACATCCATTTCAATGCCTAACAAAATCTGCACAGAAACTACAGTCATATCTCATGTTACATCCACTTCCTGTTACATTCTTTCAGGATACGTCCTGCGGCGACCCAGAAGTACCGGAAAGGGTTACTTCCGGGTTTCGCCGCTCGCGCATGCACAGAAGTGGCAAATCGCAACCGGCACATGCGCAGACACACAGACACGGGTTGCGTTCTTTTCATGTTGCGAACGGGCCTTCGGAACGGATCCCGTTTGCAACCAGAGGTACCACTGTATTCTTATCAACCACCAGACTCATTTTGGGGACAATAGAAGCAGGAACAGGGAGAACTGTAACTGAGCTGCAAGGTCTCTAAGCATTGCTGTGTTCTTGTGTTCCCATCATTTGGAGTCCAACTGCAGCTGTGGTTGGTAAAGGAGCCAAGCTTAAAACAAGCCAATTAATAATAGTGGAGCATAGGAAGCTTCCCTATACTGAATCAGATCATTGGTCCATCTAGTTCAGTCGTGTTGACACTGCTTGACTTTCAAAGACTTCAGGCAGGAGTCCTTCCCCAACCATACTTGGAGATGAGATCCCAGGGATTGAACCTGAAACCTTTTTCATGCAAGGCATGTGCTTAACCACACAAATACGATCAAAACCAAATGAGTTCTTTTCAGCAGAGGTAATTCTGAATCAAGCTGGGAGAAGTATTCCCAGCCATAAGCAACTTTTCCCAATGCCTGTTCAAATATCATGAGAGACGCATAAATATTCTATAATTTTTTTATGCTTCTGTTGAACCTTTCAATAAAGACACCTGTCTGGGACATTCTAAATAACCAGAAGGGAGCATAATATGTGGCAAATAGAAATTGTGAAGTACTTTATCCAAAGAGGATGGACAAATAAGACTTGAGTTGTGCAGTATATATGTTAAGGTCTATTTAATGGTTTGAAAACTATTTACAAAGAGTCCCTAATTTAGGATTTCATGGCACAGATTAATGTGGTCCCTTAACAGCCCAATTTCTGACTACTGAAGGATTCTGAAAAAAAACCTCATCTAGACATCAA